>NC_071126.1:23505000-23525000 GCF_024256425.1 Clarias gariepinus
GAATAATCAGCTTAATTTACACGGTGTGAATAATCAGCTTAATTTACACGGTGTGAATAACAGTAGAATATTACATTTAGTGATTGTTGTGATTTTCAGCGAATGCAAATAATAGTACATTAGCTTTTTGCATTTATACAGTTTTTTTTATAGTCCACTACAAAGTTAACTTGTAATTTACTGTAGTTTTACTTATGCATACATCATTTTATTATACAAAATTACATTATTTTAGCTGTTTGTCTTATCAACTGAATATATCAGTGTATTTTTTAACTATATATATATATATATATATATATATATATATATATACTGTATATATTATATACTACATTTCATTTAAGGTTTAAAATGTCCAAATTAAACATTATTAACTCTATATGTGGCTTTTGCATTTTTTAAAGTTTATTTTTATACATAAATAATACCCTGATTTATGTTTTTTTAAAATAGTTACAAGCGAAATATCTAATGAAAGAAGCGGTTAGGTTTTATTCGATTAATCGAAAATATAATCGCCCAACTAATCGATTATCAAAATAATCGTTAGTTGCAGCCCTATGTGTCACATTTAATAATCTACTATAAACAGGGAGTGTGACGATGAAAGAAGGACAACTTAGTGTAAACAAGGCATCAGATACTTAACCTTACAGAATGTGATTTCTTTGTATTAATAAGTAAGACAGAGAGTTCTGCTGTACAGACACACACACACACACACACACACACACACTGAGTGTCCTGCGCTGGCTGCCAACATGGAGCTCAGACACAAGGTCAGTGCATGGCTGTTAGAGCTCGTTTACACGCCCACAAAGACATTTAATCTACATTAATAGATTCTCCTCCCCCTCACCCCTGACCTTTGTTTCTCCCGCCAGACTATTTCTCTGCTGGTTTTCTTCACACTATTTATATTTTATACCCAGGAACTGGCGGAGGAACAGAGTGATTAACTCTCAGCTCGTTATCCGGATTAAACCTGCGATTAAATCCAGAGGGAATGTCGGAGTAAAGTTACTTAACACACTGAGAAACGCTTCAGAAGCGGATTTATTAGCCAGGTCTATAAACACACACACACACACACACACACACACACACACACACAACGTGACTCTCAGGTTCATGAAGACAATGTACTTAGTATGTACAGACTGTACACTAGTGGTTTTGGATACCTCCGTACCGATCCTGTTCATATTGTGATACTTGATATGTTACATCTATTTTTCTGATTAATATTTAAAAATAATAAAGTTGAGATAGCTTTATTAAAGTTTTATACCTTCAATGACTTTACAACTGAATTTAAACATGCGTAATTAATTGTAGCGCGTTCCTTATAACGTCTGTTTTCTCACTTTAAATTCGAGCGCTGAATTTAAACACTACAAACCTCAAATAGAAGAGTTTAACATTTAGATAGTTGAAGTTACATTGTTGCTGAGCAGCGTGTATCTCTGCTACACCATCCACATTCGTAATTATTATTCCTTAACAAATTTAGCAAATAAGTCAACAAACTCAATTTGACCACGATGGAGTTTTGAGTCCGTGTGTTGACGAACACAGCGCCGGCGGTTCCGTAGGACTTGTGTAAGTGTGTAATGAGTGGGGTTCGAGACTAATCCGCTCACAGAGTCTGGAGGAAACGTCAGGTCTGACCGCTGTGTCTTTATTATATGATGGAGTCCATGTGGAAAGGAATTGTGGTACGGAATCGATTTTATCTCTGCACACTTTAGAGAAGGTCTGTGGAGATCTGTGGAAGTGAAGTCGGGATGTGAAGAACCTGTTGTTGGTTGTGTAGGAGACAGGCAGCAGATCTTCACCCAGATCCTGATCCGATGTTCATGAGGAAGCTCCTTTCAGACCTGCGCTCCCTTTATTATTAATGTGAAGGTCTCGGCTTCATGTCAGTATAAGGACCTGGACCCTGGAAATGTCCCTCAGGCGTCGGTACTCCTGGTAGACCTGGTACTGTTTACAGAGCTCGGTCAGTGCCTGAGACTGTTCTGGTCCCTCCGTACTGGGGTAGGACACTTTTCCATATAACACACAGGAAGTGAGGCTTCGTAATCTGCAGAGTTTTATTCAGAACCTGATGAAGAACAGCCCTGAACCAACACTAACACCTGAACAGATGGAGATCAGAGGTCGCTGCTCTCTCACTTTTCAGCATTCGCCTTTCTGTGTGTGATCTCGTGAGAAAGTTCCACAGCTCTCTCTCTCAGAGACGCGTCCGGGCGTGTCCGAGTGCCTGAGTGTAAACGTGAAGCCCTGAGGAGCGTTCGAGTGAACCTGAGTGAAGTCTGAAGTGCAGAAAGACGCCTCTGTGATCAAACAGAAGAATAAATCCAGCAGCGTGACGCATCTCTTATTTACTGAGACTTAACTTCTAAAGACGGTGGGAAAAAAATCAACTGTTACGCATCACGTGTGTGTGTGTGTGTGTGTGTGTGTGAAGCTTCATTAATGACTCCAAAAGCAATTTTAAAAATAAAAAAAAAATGTATACACACGTTTGCATTTGAGGTGAAACATTTCTGCATTTCCACTGTAATCCTACAGGTGGTGCACTCCAAACTAGTCACAGATGTACAGGCAGTCCAGCGCTGAGTGTGGGAGTGTGGGAGTGTGGGAGTGTGGGAGTGTGGGAGTGTGGGAGTGTGGGAGTGTGGGAGTGTCTGATTATTTGAGCATTTTGTTTAAAATTGTAGCAAAATCTAAAAAGAAGGGGGGGGGGTGTGGATGTTAAAATATAAAATGGTGACCCTGGGATGGTATCGGCTCTGAGGTCTCGTGATCACGTGGTGTCGGGACGTCCCTGCTGACTCAGTGTGAGGACTCGAGTGTGTAATACCGCCACCTACTGGACTGGAGTGTGGAGCGGATGATTCTAGTTTTTTTTAACAATACACCAGACCCAGAACAGAGTATCAGAGTGTGTGTGTGTGTGTATGAGAGAAAGATATCAGAGCATCACTCGGCTCTGATGTTGAGGTTTGTGATGTTTAACGTGTCAAGCTGCTGTATTTATCATCACTGCTGCTGAATTAGATCAGAGTATACACCTGATCAAGTCTGAGTTTAAAACACACACACACACACCCACCTGGGTTAGATCAGACATGTCCAGATAGCAGGCATAGAATCCGACTCCAGAGATCAGACTCGTGACCACCGTGGCGCGCGCGTGTGTGTGTGTGTGTGTCCACTGAGATCAGACAGCTGTAGTGATCAGACTCAGATACACGGTGCAGGAGAGCCGGTAGATTAGACTGGTGTTTAAATTGGGTTCAGTTAAAGAAGCAGAATCAAGCGATCACCCGGATTCATTCAGACTAGTGCATGTGTGACAGTTTTTTTTTTCGTGTGTGTGTGTCCGTCCTTAACACTGCACTCTTTGCTAATCTGATGGCGGGTTAGTGGGCGTGGCCTGGCTTGTTTATCAGCTGTGGACAGATGTGGGCAAGCGTTTAACACACAGACACACACACACACACACACACACACACAGCCTTGTTCACATGTCTACACCCCCCCCCCATTAAACCGTTTCTGTATTGAATTAATAATACAGTGGAACCTCGGATTACGAGCATAATTCGTTCCGGAAGTAGGCTCGTATTCCAAAACACTTGTAAACCAAATGTAATTTTCCCATAAGAAATAATGGAATCTTAAATTATTCGTTTTACAGCCCAAAAAAATTAATACATAAAAATAATTAATATAAAAAAATAATAAGTAAAAATAAAACAAATTAACCTGCACGTTACCTTTCAAAAAAGTTAAAAATAAATTCCGGCAGATATTTGTGCATGCAGGCGCTGTGTATGTGTGTGTGAGGCTAGAGTAAGTGGAGACTCTTGCTTTCAGCCCCTCCTGTCTCCCTTTTCTTATCTTACTCATTAAAACTTTCTTCTCTCGTTTAAACTCACACACACATTAACGGAAAGACTGTTGTTCTGTTCTGAATTATTAAAGCTTCTCCGCTTTTTTTTATGTTGCTCGGCAGGTTATAGTACAAACTTTCGGGTGGATCCTGCACTTAAATCTAACAAAAAAAAACTACTGAAGAACAAAACTCAGGCTCTATATCGTAGCTTAAATCTCACATTCGCGTTCACACACACCGGACTGCATTACCCATAATGCATCTCTCGCACTGGACTACACTTCCGTAAACAGAGGTCATAAATCAACGTCTCTCTCCCGCTACACTGTTTTATCAAAAAAAAAAAAAAAAAATGCTAGAAACATCGCTAATGACACTCGTGTGAGCGCAAACTAACAGAATCACTGCTGTAAAGTAAAACAAACAAACAAATGACCCAGCATCTTACCTCTGAAAAGATTTGCGACAAAGTTTCTCCGGAGAGCAGTGTGTGTGTCTCTGGCCTTCATTTCTGTGCGCGCGTGTGTGTTTGTGAATGAGGGTTTCACACACACACACACACAACCGGCACAGTGTCTAATTACGCTTTCGCGCGCGCGCGCACACACACACACACACACACACCGCGATGTAGAAGAAAATAGATTTTTAATCTCTGTATTGAGAATTTCTTTTGCCTTAAGAAATATGTATGAGAAACAGCACACGCGCTGTACATACGCGCTTCCAAACACATAATAAAATGTTTCACACATTTTCACACATGTGGTCACAGTGTTATAGTAAACAGTACACGCGTGCACAGATGTTGATTATACCAGTAAGAGACGAGCACTAAGACCCAGCAGGGGAGACGATTCCGCAGTGCAAGAGAGAGAAAAACTGTTGGCTCAGTTGTGATCACGTGATGCTCGGCGTCTAAACAAGAAGCGCATGCGTAAAACATGATACTTGGTGCTCGTAAACCAAGAAAATGCTTGTTTTTCAAGTAAAATTTTATTAAAAATCTTTGCTCGTCTTGCAGAACACTCGTAATCCGAGGTTCCACTGTATAATGATGATGTGTGTGTGTGGTAGGCCTTGTTCACACAGTTGTTAAAATCGATAGTTTTTCTGGCGTTTGTTGCGTCCGGTGAGCGCGGCGGATCAAAATTTTTCTTGGCATTTAAATCCCAACGAACACAAGAAAAAACGCTTGTAGTGTGTTTTCTTCGCTTTCATTTTACGCTTCGAAGGACCGGATATATCCCATGATCGTACATGATACACATAGGGAAATGCAGGGAAAAAGCTAAATAAAATGTCGGAGGAAGTTGATCCAGACAATCAAAAGTGGAAACTGACATCCGACAGTAATTGAAAAACTTCCGCGGAAATTTTTGCATTTCTTCATGAACCACTAAAAAACTTCCTTTAATCCGACGTTGTGCAGTCAGAGGGTGAACCCAGTAGCGGCTGTGATTCTTATCTACGTCGCGTCTGTCTGTCTGTCTGTTGTGTGTGAGGTGAATCACTGATGTGTGTGTGTGTGTGTTTGTGCAGGTGTGAAGGCGTTCTCCAACTGGCCCACGATCCCTCAGGTGTTCTTTAACGGGGAGTTTGTGGGTGGATGTGACATCCTGCTGCAGATGCATCAGAGCGGAGACCTGGTGGAGGAGCTGGAGAAACTGGGCATCAGATCGGCCCTGCTCGACACACACACACCCGCCCATTAGAGGGAGTCAGAGAGAGAGAGAGAGAGAGAGTGTGTGTGTAAGGTCCATCACCTCGTAGCAGCTCCAGTTCACACCTGTGACTTTTTTTTAATCAATGACAAACACTGATGTGTGTGTGTGTGTGCGCGTGCGTGTAAGAGAGTTTGTGCGTTCAAGCTGCCTAATCGTGTGTCTGAACTTTATTAATGAAATACACTCAGTTGCCTTAAAGTTGTCTGATTCTCTAAATGTAGAAATGAATGAAATATGAAAGAAGTCAAATAAAATGTATTTAGAAAAAAACTTTTTGTCTGTCAGTGTTAAAATGAGAATCTCTGAAACATGAGATGATTATTTACATAGTGTGTGTGTCTGTGTGTGTATTAACACACAGGTCTGTAACTCTACAGTCACTTTAATATTATTGAATGCATAAATTATATTTAAATTATAAATAATAAAAAATATAACAGCAGATTTATTTAAGCAGTACTACAACAAGCATTTTAATAATTAAAAAAACTAATAAACATTTTTTGTTTTGTCTGTGCAGTTCCTCTGATCACCACTAGTCAGTCAGTCCCCATTGAGTCCCATCTTAAAATGTCCAACTTAACAACAGAAATAAACCTGTTTACAGTTAAACCCTTCAGAGGAGGGGGGGCTGGGAAAAGTGTAAATTACTTAATTTTTCCAGCAGGGGGCGCTGTGCGATTGTTTAGAGCTGTGATTAAACACATCATTGGCAGTAAATATTGCTAGCTGCTCTGTAAAGTCACTTATTTCTTATTAAATAAAAAAAAACAACTCTGATAAAGTGAGTTTTACTTAAAATAACATTTATAGGACAGTGTGTGTAAATGAAGTGTGTACAGGTTTGTACAGTGTATAGGACATGAGTGGGTCTTTGGGGGGGGTGTTTACTTTTGGCCATCATTGGAGTTTTAATGGTAAATTATTATAAATAAATAAAAATGTTAAATGAATTCACCTTCTGATCAGAGGGAATCTAATGAAAATAATTAATACCTTTATATAATAAAATGATTTTACAAAGTAAGTATTTTGGTTAGAATTTATTAAAAGCATTTGGCAGCAAGTTAACAAAAGAATTAAATGGATAAAAACATTTACAAATAAAAATTCAATTCAATTTTATTTGTATAGCGCTTTTAGCAATTTTTCATTGCCGCAAAGCAGCTTTACACAGACAAAAGAATTATTTAAGTTTGTATGAAATGTGAATTTGTATAAATCAAAATGGTCAGTTTGTCCCTGGTGAGCAAGCCGAGGGCGACAGTGGCAAGGAAAAACTCCCTGAGATGGTAATAGGAAGAAACCTTGAGAGGAACCAGACTCAACAGGGAACCCATCCTCATCTGGGTGAAACAGAAAGCAGTAAATGATCTGCATTTATACAGTGTGTAGGGTGGGAGGCAGTTCAGCTATAATAGCTGATGTTAATTGATGTTAATATGGAGTCCAGGTGGTTATTGAAGACCCAGGTAGACTTGTAAGAAGTTCCAGTCATGAACTATCGAACTGTCAAGTCCCCAGAGAAACAGTTGCCAACACCAGTCAAGGCCAGAACCATTTTCCAGGTAGAGAGAATCATCCCCAGACACCAGACGCATCCCAGAGAGACACACGGGGCATCCATGTGACGAGATCTTCAGCCAGAAGCGGGGCACCAGGATGGGTCAGACAGGTCCGGAGGGCAGAGGGAGTCTGGATCACTGGCAGCTCAGGAACGACATGTGTAGCTCGACAGAGAGAGAGAGAAAGAGTGAAAGGGGGGGACAGGAGGAGAGAGGAAAAAGAAAGAGGGGGGGGAAAGAGAAGAAGATCATTTTCTAATCTGTGAAGAAGAATAGCGTGATCAACAGTGTCAAAAGCTGCACTGAGGTGGAGTAATACAAGCATAGTTACACAACCCTGATCAGAGGCCAATAGAATGTCATTTACTACTTTAACGAGCGCTGTCTCTGTACTGTGATGAGGCCTAAATCCTGACTGATACAGTTCATGTATGCCATTCCTATGTATATATGAGCATAGCTGCTCCGCTACTATCTTTTCCAGAATCTTAGAGATAAAGGGGAGGTTTGATATTGGTCTGTAACTGGACAGCTGACAGGGGTCGAGGTCAGGTTTCTTAATTATTGGTTTGATAACTGCTAATTTAAAAGATTTTGGAACATATCCAATGCTGAGTGAAGAATTAATTATTCTCAACAGGGGTTCTATTATTGCTGGTACTATCTGTTTAAGAAAATGTGTCGGTACAGGATCTAATATACAGGTTGATGAATTTGAAGAAGAGATGAGTGAAATTAGTTCATTCTCTTCAAGGGGAGTAAAGTATTCTAGGTTCTGGTCTGACATGGCTAGATTAACATCTGCATCAATTACATTGTTCGGTTTCAAAACCTCAATTTTATGCCTAATATTTACAATTTTATTATTAAAAAAGTTCATGAAGTCCTCACTATTGCATGATGTTGTTGTGGAGATTTCTGCAGTGGTCTTATTTCTGGTTAATTTGGCTACAGCATTAAATAAGAAATCCTTTTAAATTGCCTAAAAATCCAATAAAACAAAGTAAAATTGTACATAAAGTATATATAAGGTGTGTGTGTGTATATATATATATATATATATATATAAATGACAAACACTGATAGCACAAAAACGTCACTCACCACGATCCTCCGCTTCTGCCACTTCAGTTTGTTGCTTAGCAACCACTCGTCCTCTGATCCGCTGTGAGAGGCGATGATTCAGGACACGAACGTGAATAACAAGAGTCCCAAAAAATGATTTAAACCTCAACAGAATGGACGTGGGGTTAATAAACAGAGCTTTTAAATACACTTGGACACGAATCCCTGTTGCTATGGCAACTTCGGACGCAACAGATGCCTTCGGGAGTGAAGCGGGACGAAGCTCCGTGTTCTCTTTAGGGCGCCTGACGCCTCCGTCGTGATTTGGGACGCAGCCGAGGTGTGTGAGTAGGAACAGCTTTAAAAGGAAAAATAAACTGATTTGTGGGAAAACCGGCAGGACGTTTGGAGAAAAAGTCTCCTTATTGTGCTGCCTACGGAGGGGGCGGATGGGATCAGCGGTGAAGCAGGTAAAGCCGGTTTTTATTTAGAATAAAAACGAGTGAGAATATTCTGTACAACAATAATAAGAGCGGCGAAAAATAATGAAATCTGTAAAATTAAATGGAATCATTTGTGTATTTTGTCAGAGTTAAGCTGAGAGGTGGAGACGACTTCACATCCCACAAAACGCAGGAAGATCTACTGCTTCAGTTCTCAGACTCAGGGGCCGAGACCTCACTCTCCTCATGCTGTACCAGGTAACTAAGATCGATTCCTTAATAATAAGAATAGGAATAAGAATTCCTCCACATAACGTTTGGTGGAGATAAATGTCCGAGCTCAGGAGCTTTAGTGAAACATTTACACTGGTCAGTGTTTGTTATTAAACACTCGAAGCCAAAGTTCAGACTCGCCGTCCACCTCGCTCTCTAACACCAGGACATCATGATGCTCAGGCGCTTTATTCCTCATAAAAAACACGTAAGTACATCTTCAGTTTATCAGCACGGTGATGCAGCTCCACTTCTCCTTACATAACAGAAGGTCTGAGCTTGTAGACCCAGTACACAGTGAAAAACTCGATATACTGCTAGGAGTTTTATAGTATCGCAACTGTTTTTAAGAGCAACGTACTGCTACCACGGTCTATACCATCTCACAGTACCATCCACACTACTCCACTACTGTACCATACTCTAATTAAGGACCGTGCTGATATTTAGTACAACAGCACTACCTCAAGTATGATATCGCTTTTATACAACAGTTCCACAAACACCAGTTATTATCAGATAATGATTTGCTTCTTTATGAACAGGAGGTGAGAGTGGTGTTAAACTCTTAGTGTTACTCTGTAGGCAGAAGGTGAGGAGAATAAACCATGGAGGTGATGGACAGTCCTGAGAAACTCACCAGATTTACTGTATATTTACACTTATTACACTTTAGAGTATCAGCTCTATTAACTTCAGGGTTCTGGGGTCGAATCCCAAATAGTGTTAAATGAAAAGCTAGTGCCCTATATAGGGTGCACAATCCCTTGTTTCACACACCAAGTAGTGCCCTTGATCAGGGGTTAGAGAGCGATTTGGGCGTGCAGAGACGGCGTGTTGTTTAAGACGCCATAACGTTATCAGATGTGTGTTCTTACTGAAAGTGCTTCTGTGACTGGGTGTGAATGTGGGTTTAGTCAGACAGCTGCTCTCTTCTCAGTACTGCGGACCGTACAGACCTACTCTCACCCACGCTGAGACACACAGGTAGTGTCATTAACCACTGGACAACACCTGGGACACGCCCACTCATACAGAGAGTTACACCTTACAGTGCTGTTACTGTCTGTTATCAGCACTCGGCAATCAGATTGCTCAGTCAGAACTCACTGCTGTATAATACATAATAAAATATAGTATTAATATACTGTACACTATAGTTTTCTATATACAGTACAGTACTGTATATGTAGTCCTACCGCATACAATGTATAGTAAGGGAAGGGCAACCCGTGTAAAACCTGTGGCAAGTTGTTGTGCGGATCGGATGGTCCAATGTGGTGACCCCTCGGCGGGATACTAAACATTTCATTATAGCATTAGTCTTAATACAGCTTTATAAATTGTTTTACTACTGTAGTACAGTGTGTTGTTGTTATATCCTCACATTATTCTGTTATTAGTGTAAAACAGTAATGTATGTGTGGTATTGTTGGGTATTATTTTAGTTATAAGAATAATATTGGTGTAGTGGTGTAGTGGTTATCACTGTCATCTCCGGGTTCGATTCCCACCCTTTGTGTGTGTGCTTGGAGCTTGCATGTTCTCCCCGTGCTTGGTGGGTTTTCTCCAGGTTCTCCAGTTTCCTCCCACCATCCAAAGACATGTGTGTGTTTATTGGCGTTCCCAAAATTGCCCCCAGTGTGTGAATGTTGACTGGAGGTCCTTCCACGGTCATAAAATGGGTATACAGAGGTACTTAGATAGAGGTACTACCAGCAGTCCAGTGGGGAATTACAGTTCCTGTAGAATGATGCATATCTGCATATAGAATATATATATATATATATATATATATATATATATATATATATATATATAAAACCATGAATATTATAGGACTCCACCTGTAGGTTAGTGGATATAGTGTGTGCGTGTGCGCGCACGTGTGTGTGTGTAGAGCGCCCTCTACAGGTGTAACACTCAGTGTTCTTCTCCTGCAGAGTGGTTTCAGGAGGCGATTCCTCACCCCTCGCCACAGGAACATGGTCAATCATGCCGAGGGTCAGGACGAGCCCCCGAAACCTAAGGGTGAGAGCCGAGAGGAGTCCATCCTGGCGTTCCTCGGGATCGCCTGCACCATCCTAAACCTCCTCGTCATCATATTCGTCTACATCTACACCTCCCTGTGAAAGCGGGCCTCTCTGACTCCATGTGCTCGGTGTTGGAGCTCAGACTCCAGCTCTGGTTATTGTCAGACTGGGATTTTTATAGATTTATATAAAACATATTTGTTAAAATAAAACTGTTACATATCAAAGTTAACATTAGATTTATCATTAGTATGATATTACAGTCTCTATTACTGGGCTCTATGGATAATTCTTTTTCTTTTTGATGAATTTTTAATCACACGTTCCCGAACGCTGCATCGTCCCAGTTAGAGCCGAACATGTTTACAGTAATGACATGTAAAGCAACAATTATGTGACATGTAACACAATGAAATTATATATAAACGAAATATATTTACTATTTAGTAATAATTATTTAAATGTTTTATTTCATCACCCAATGTTACTGATTTAAATTATTATTATTATTATTATTATTATTATTATTATTATTGCAATAATTATATAATTTAAAAAAAATAATAATAATAATAATAATTTAAAAGGCTTGCATGGTACACATACCGTGTAGAAAAGTAAACATACTCTAAATAAATTGTAATCAAAAAAAAGTGTATGTTTAAGCTAAAGAGGAATTTTTGCCTATGCTCATAAGAAATAAAAGTACAACATTTTTAATTCTGAAAGTGGGTTAGATTTTGATTTGCGTTATGAATTTAATAAACATAATAAAAGAAGAAGTTTCAATATAATAAAATCAATCCTAACAAAAGAAACTATAACACCCGGTACATCTGCACTCAGCCGTGTGACTGGACTCCAGTTCTTGTCCCATTAGACAAACATGACAAAGAAGGGAATCGTTCTATCTACTGAAGCATGGCGAAGCTGTTACAATAGGTGGCGCTGTGTCTCCTTTCAGGTGGCTGGAAGCACGTGGAGCGGGGACGCGCTGTACAATTTATACACGCTGTACGCGTTACTTTATGTAGGTATGAGACGTGTGCTAACTCTCACTCTTAGTGTTTATCTTTAACACTGCTTTACTGTTATCAGTTTCTCCTCCTGTTACTCCTTTTGTTTGATTCTGGGTCAAAGCCCGGGACGGGAGCTGGTGGGGCGAGTCAGGTGTCCAATTCAGTATCCATCTCAGTCAGACTAACACGTTTACTTTTCAGTCCAGTTTTACTCGGACCAACACACTGTGTAAATGTAAATGTGCTGATTGTGTATCTGATCCTGCATGTAGTTCTGGTATCAGCTCGACACTCGCACTGCGTACCGGATCAGAACTGTCTCTACTACTAACACATCCAAGCTTCAGTATCATAAACCCAAGAAGGAAGGAAGAATCCTTACACAGATGAATGAATAATAGATACGAGTTACAGTGTGAGGTTGAGCAGATCATTTACACACACACACACACACACACACACACACACACACACACATACACACAGTAGGTGTTAATTGAAATCTCTGCATGAATAAACACAAACTCCTAATGATCGAGTCTGCTGATCTCTGCACTCTCTTACTTTGTTGCTGTTTATTTCCACACAGGGGTCAGAGGTCAGGGGTCAGGTGCATCAACCTCATGGTTCATCAAGTCTGAATCTATACAGATCACTGTACAGATTATAAACCAAACTTTTTATAAACCTGGGTGTAATTCACTGTCTGGCCGGAAATAAAAACTCATTGTTTAGATTTAAATAAGTGAAAACGTAATCGTCTGTGATCGTCTAAACACTGCAGTGATTAATGCGTCTCAGCGCTAACGGCTGATTTACCGTAACTCTAACTGATGCAGTCACAGTATTGTACTGCGTCAAGCAAAGATAACCAGTGAGATAAAGCAGAAATTGAAAAACATCCTAAATGAGTGTGATGGGAGACGACGTAAACACATGGACTGTACTGGTGTTGTGTCTCTGACTCTTTTTATAACTCCGCTTTAGTTGTAATATCAGTCTAGATGAAGAGCATGGAGCTGAGCAGGGGACCAGGGGACCATGGAACAGGAGACTGAGGGACAGACGTACACAAATTGGCCTTAACGTAATATTCTTTATTAATAATATGTTAAGCCTTTATTTGTCAAATTAGAGCAGAGTGAAAATCTTTCTTGGCATATCTACAGCGCCCCCTGGAGCAGCAACCTGGTGGAGCTGGGCCTCGAACTGCCGACCTTCTGATCATTAACTCAGTGCCTTAGCCCTCTGAGCTACCACTTCCCCTAACTTGTGTACAGTGCCACGAAAAAGTATTTGCCCCTTCTTGATTTATTTGATATTTTTTGCATATTTGTCACACTTAAATTATTTATATAAAAAATGTTAATATTAAAAACTGCATTTTGGATTTCCCGGGTTATCTTTGTGTCTCAAGCTCAGATAAAATGGGAGAGTTGCGTCAGGAAGGGCGTCCCGTGTAAAACCTGTGCCAAGTCGTTGTGCGGATCAGATGGTTCACTGTGGCGCCCCATCGGTGGGAGCAGCCGAAAGACCGACGACTCTTTGTGTAATATTACATTTTGTTTGAAGATTTAAATCATTAAATTGCCTAGAAAGAGTACATCAGATGCAGTATTTGCTTTGAGGATGCTGGCAGAGAAGTACAGAGAAGGTAACAGGGAGTTGCATTGTGTATTTGTAGATTTAGAGAAAGCGTATGACAGGGTGCCAAGAAAGAAGCTGTGGTATTGTATGAGGAAGTCTGGAGTGGCAGAGAAGTATGTTAGAGTGGTGCAGGACATGTATAAGAGCTGTAATACAGTGGTAAGATGTGCTGTAGGTGTGACCGGAAGAGTTCAAGGTGGAGGTGGGTCTGCATCAAGGATCGGCTCTAAGCCCCTTTTTGTTTGCTCTGGTGATGGACAGGATGACAGATGGGATAAGACAGGAGTCTCCATGGACTATGATGTTTGAAGATGACATTGTGCTCTGTAGCAAGAGCAGGGAACAGGTGGAGGAAAATTTGGAGAGGTGGAGGTATGCTCTGGAAAGCAGAGGAATGAAGGTTAGCCGCAGCAAGACAGAATACATGTGTGTAAATGAGAGGGACCCAGGAGGATCGGTGAGGCTACAGGGAGCAGAGGTAAAGAAGGGTCAGGATTTTAAGTACTTGGGGTCAACGGTCCAGAGCAACGGAGAGTGTTCAAAGGAGGTGAAGAGGCGGGTACAGGCAGGTTGGAATGGGTGGAGAAAAGTGTCAGGTGTGTCGTGCGATAAAAGAGTATCAGCGAGAATGAAAGGAAAGGTGTACAGGACAGTGGTGAGACCAGCGATGCTCTACGGCTTAGAGACAGTGGCGCTGAAGAAAAGACAGGAGGCAGAGTTGGAGGTAGCAGAGCTGAATATGTTGAGGTTCTCCTTGGGAGTGACAAGGATGGATAGGATCAAGAATGAGTCAGAGGGACAACCCATGTTAGATGTTTTGGAGATAAAGTCAGAGAGGCCAGATGGAGGTGGTTTGGACATGTTCAGAGGAGAGATGGTGAATATATCGGTAGAAGGATGCTGAGGTTGGAACTGCCAGGCAGGAGGTCTAGAGAAAGACCAAAGAGGAGATTTATGGATGCAGTGAGAGAGGACATGAAGTTAGTTGGTGTGAGAGGATGCAGAGGATAGGGTTAAATGGAGGCAGATGATTCGCTGTGCCGACCCCTGAAAGGGAACAGCCCAAAGACAAAGAAGAAGAATCATTGAATTCTCTAATACTCTTTCACAGCACTGCACCTGAGGAAAACTGCACCTGACCTTCAAATTTGCTTATGTATCAAAAGTACAAGGCTTTATAATCTCACTGTAGGCTTTTATCTGGTAAAGAAATCTCTCTCTCTCTCTCTCTCTCTCTCTATAATGCTGTACTGTGCCAGCTCTCCCCTTCGCTCAGGGCCACGGTATTGAGGTGGGAAATAACCAGTGTTTATACCAGTCACATGCTGAGCTGTTTGTCCTGGCCAAGAGAAGAAAACACACCTAAGGACGTACATTACCATTCATAAGTATCAGGACCTTCATGGTGTTGGAAAGACACATCCACAATCATCTTCTAACCCTGTCTGAGCTTCACAACACCATTAACACTGTGCCCTCAGACAGTACAGTTTTATCATGAAAACGTCATGAACTGAAACTTTTTCATCTTTACCTGTGCTGCAGTTTTGCCACTTTACTGAACATTTTATTCTTTTATTCATGAAGTATAACCCAGATGTGTGTGTGTGTGTGTAACATTTTTACATTCCCTCTTTCAGTGACACTGTTTATTCGCTCCTCTGTCATCTAAGCATCAGCTGATTTTTAGCTCCAACATGACAATCCAATTGTCAACCAGCTCAGCAACATGAGTGAAACAAGACAAGAATGAAATAGAAGACATTTGTTTATTAGTCTTGATTAATAGTATTAAGCTTAATAAAGCATTTTTGCCATTTCAGGACCTGAAATGATGGTTTGGCCACTGTTGCTGTATGAATTGTCTAAGTCTACAGTAGAGACCCTGGAGAGGAAGATCAGCTGCCAGCTGCCATGGCTTGGCCTGCCTCACAGTCTAACAAGTGTAGGACTGTATGGCAGGAGCCATAAGCTTCAGCTTCCCATCAGCAGCCTGGAGAAGGAGTTCAGGGTTTCTTGTATAAAAGAGACATTAGTTTACCAAGGCTCTGGAGATTCCAGAGTAACAGCAGCAGACATTGAAATGCGAGCGGAGAGTCTGAGACACAAGGCACTTGTGGGCACAGTGGCAACAGGGCGAGCAGGACTGGGAGCAATTCCAAAGCCACAGTACAACGAGGCTCAGGGCAAGGCGAGACACGACTTGGTCCTAGAGGAGGTGAGAACCAGCAGGGCGGCGAGCATGCTGTAGCAGGGGGCATGGACGAGGTGGGAAGAAGCACTGGAAAGGTAGATCATCTGGAACGTCATCTGGAAGGCAGAGCCACAGCGTATTAAGTTCCTGGTCCAACCTGTTTATGATGTGTTCCCCAGCCCAACCAACCTGCATGTCTCAGGCAAGAGTCAAGTTCCAACTTGTCCATCCTGTCCCAGATGAGGGTCCCTGGAGCATATTCTGAGTAGCTGCCCATCTGCCCTTGGAGAGGGCCGGTACCACTGGCGACACGATCAGATCCTGAAGTGTACAGCAGAGGCCATTTCACATGCAGTGGCCGACAACAAATATGTTGGCAGCCAGAGAAGAATTGCCTTTATAAGGGCTGGTAAGCAGTCGCAAGCACAGCAAAAATCAACCAGCCTACTCTCATCAGCATCAGACTGGGAGCTGCGGGTTTACCTGGACAGGCAGCTCAAGTTCCCAAAATTTATAACATCAGCCTCATTAAGACTTGATACGGTTTTAACATCTGCATCTTCCCAGCAAGTTCTTTTGTTGGAACTGACAGTCCCCTGGGAGAACTGCCTGGATGAGGCAAATGAGCGCAAGCGGCTCAAGTACCAGGAGCTTGCTGTGAGCCCATATAAGTAGGGTGCAGAGGCTTTGCCACTCGCTTCCTGTGCAAGAGCTTTGCCAGGCTTGAAATCACTGGAGCTGCAAAGAGGAGAGCCATCAAGTCCATCACAGAAGCTGCAGAAAGAGCCTCGAGGTGGATTTGGATTAAGAGGTCCGCAAAATGGGCCAGCGCTGCTGGGACACGAGTTGGGGCGTGATCAACCCCGGCTGGGTCAACTAAGAGAGGGTGTTTAATGTTGTGAGACCAGAAACACCCGATGATCTCAGGAAACACCACTTATGATGTGTCCCAGCGCATCCAGAGATGTATCTACTGTTTTCCTGTAATATTGTAATATTTGTACAGTTACGTTTTTCTTATATTTTATATTTTATCTTATCTTCTCTAGATATATTATTTTTTCTTAGCCAAAGTTATTTTCTATATTTTATTTCTTATTTTATTCCATATTTATTTTCTATTAATATCTTTTTTTTCTGGTCACGGCCAGTTGTTTGAGCATTTCACTGCATATTGTACTGTGTATGACTGTGTACTGTATGTGACCAATAAAATTTTCATTTGATTTGAATTTGTTTTTAAATTAATTAACACAGAGAACAAAACTACACTATTATCATAAACTTACTAACTAACTGACTAGGAAAAAAAACAAGAAAGCTACATTTTAGAAGTACAGACTGTAGTTGGATTTGATTGACAGGTCTGTGTGAGCCTGTCACTCCTCAGGGACACGCCCATGTGTGTATGTGTGTGTGTGTGTGTGTGTGTGTGTGTGTGTGTGTGATTGATCTGTCATTTCCCTGGTGTGTTTTGTGCCCTGCTTGTCTCCAGGTGCTGAATATCTGGGTGTGAAAAATTGATGTGCTAACGAGAGCGTCGGCGTCGACACCGCTGTTGAAAATGAAAAAGAGTCTGAGGACGATTTCCTGCAGGACAGGGCATCACTCATCCTCACGGAGACAGAGAGAGACAGAGAAAGAGAGAGATCGGATATTTTTAGAATATCAGACGAGTTTATTCACGAGCGTCTGATAAAACTCATCCAACTCAGTTACTGAGATAGTGCTGAGATCCTCTTCATACGCTCAGTTACCTGATCAGCCTCTAAAGCCTTACATTAGTCACATTATAATCAGTAAAGTCTGAAAACTTGTACGTTTTTATAAACTTTAATCAGAACTCATAAGAAAAGAACAAGTTACTGAATAGATTTAATATTATTTATTCAGTTCTGCTGTGTAAAATATACACGTGTGTGTGTGTGTGTGTGTGCATGGTGCCATGTGATACACAGCCTTCCAGGTACCCAGTGTGTATTGCTAGCATGCCATTTTTCTCAGGATATAATCCACATCAAAGTAGAGAATGAAGAGGTTGATGATAATGATGATGATGATGGAGATGATGGAGATGATGACCAAGCAAGCAAAATAATAAACTACTACAAATGTATGACCTCATTATACTTCAACTCCTCCAATAAGCAAAATTCTTTCCTTAGCATATCAAAGTGTGTTGAGATCAGATTTCTGGGTCAGTCATGATGCAGTGCTCCTGAAGCAGGTGGGTCTTGATCAAGGGCCCAACAGATGCAGCTTGGTTCGGATCAGTAACTCATTGCCAGTTCAGGGTGAGGCAGGCCTGCTGTCCTGCAAAAGGATGAGCTGGAGGTGAACCAAAAGTGGTTTAATCCACCCTGGCACCATATGAAGCTCTGCCCTTGTTCCCAAAGAGTTGAGGTTGCCTAAATGTAAACAGAGTTATGTGATAAGTTGTTGCCTCTTTCTTGTCACACCTCAAGACACCCAAGGGTGGCTCTGAAAAGCATAAACTCATCCTGTAAGTTCAGCTTCTAGCTTTAAGCAGGCCATCAGCTCCTACTCACCACAGGATAATTGCGTGCCTATTAAAGTCCAGTCACTCGTGATCCTCTTTGCTCTGATAATGCGTATCTCCACAACTTTTACTTTATATTTTTGGATTTAGTATGGAGTTATTCCAAAGTTGACTTTGATCTTTACTTTGTGTTTTTGGACCACATGACTGTGTTTTGCTTCAGATTCATAACATGCAAGTGTAACTGGATTTATTGACTTTGATTCCAGCTTTGTGTTTGTTGATTTTCCTTCTGACTGGCAACATGTTAGTGTGAGAGGATTCATTAATGACTGAACCTCGTGTCAGGTTTTTATTGGATTTCATGATCTCCTTTTTTTCTTCAGAGTAAGAATGTGTAAGCACGCGTGGTTTTCCTCACCCTGATCTTCATATTGTGTTTTTGGAATTACGCTCCTAATGCGAAGCCACAAACATTGACATTCTCTCTGTACTGCTGAATTATGAGGCTCGTTTGACTTTGAGTTTTATTTTTTCATTGTGTTTGTCTGGACACTCCTGCACAGAGAAGAGGTTGTGAGACTGCTTTTGGTTCCTCTAACTAGCTGACTTTACTGGCCGCTGGCACTAGTTTAGTTATAGCCAGCTGAGTACTCATGCACCGTTAGGAGGCTCTGTACCACACTTGGAGGAACGTTCTATCTTCTCCTCCATCAGTGTGAGTCCATGATTGGCTAGTGCTGCTGTGATTGATGAAGAAGTGAATGTTTGTCAGCCCTCCCCTCTGAGGGCAATTTTTTTTTCTCTTAGGACTTCAATGTACCTGAATGTCAGGGGCATCATGAGATTCAAACTCAGTCTTATTTTTACTAGACACTTACGGCATTTTGATTCCAGTGTCTGACAAAAAGACAGGAAGAGACATGTCACATTTGGCAGTTAAGAGTTTGTTATTTGAAGACTGTCAGTCATGCAGCTGTTCAAACATCTAGAGAAAGTTGATTCCACCACCATATTGTGATACAGTAAGTTCTTTGAGTCTGATCTCCAGACAAATTCTTCTGATGTTCTAAGAAGGAAAACAACATGAGTGGATTAGGTTAGAAATGTGAGAGGAGCAACCGGTTACCCCACTGACAGAGGTGACTAAAGGTGATATCTCAGAGTTGTCCAAGGAGATTAAAAAATCATGACATGTGGATTAATCAACCGGGATGAACAGCAGCTCAGTTTTGCTTGGATTCATTTTAGGGTGATGAGATACCATCCATGATGCTGTGATCTGAGCAAAAACATGAGAGTCAGAGGGAGATAAAGGAGTGGAAGAGTTGAGTGTCATCCGCATAGCAGTTCAACTTAATGTTATTGCTAATGAATGATATGAGCTCACAAGACACTCTGAGCTTAAATCTCATGAAGAAATTCCTTCACCCTCACAGGGGATGCATACACAGATGATAAGGCTCATGCAGCATTAGAGCTTGGTCCTGAGATTCTTCAGGTGGAGGATGTTGTGGTCAGTAACAGTAACTAGCACAAGTTTTAATACCGAAAGCTTTTTGCCCGAATTCATTCAAAACATCTGAAACTGTTCCAACCGCACTTCACCCAGGTACGATTTGTC